>NC_057811.1:248636655-248670129 GCF_018294505.1 Triticum aestivum | reverse complement strand
GGGCGCGGGCACGGGTGACGTGGCGCCCTCCGGTTGGCTGCGGGTGGCGGCGCGGGTTCGTCTGGCGCGGGACGGACGCATCCGGCGGCGGAGAGGGGAAGGGGTAGGGATTGATCTGCGCGAAAAAATCCGGGGGCTCACTTATTTATAGCTAGAGGGAGCTAGGAGACTCCAAATAGAGTGCGGTTTTTGCCCACACGATCGTGATCGAACGACCGAGATCATGGAGGGGACTTCGATGGGTTATAGGGCTGTTTGAAGGGGGTTTTGCTGCAACACACAAAAGGACTTTGCGGTTACCCGGTTAACCGTTGGAGCATCAAACGACCTCCAAATGGAACGAATCTTGACAGGTGGTCTACCGGTGGTATACCAAGGCCACTTGGAAAACCTCGGTCCATTCTGAGAACGTTTAACACCCGCTCACGAAAAGAGACAAGAGGGGGTGCGCCGGTGCATGTGGGAGTGCCGGATTGCAAAACGGACAACGGGGAAAATGTTCGGATGCATGAGACGAACACGTATGCAAATGAGATGCACATGATGACATGATATGAGATGCATGACATGAACAAAATGCAAAACGAAAGACAAAACCCAACCACGGACGGAATATCATAACACATAGCCGAAAATGGCAAGAGTTGGAGTTACAAATATGGAAAGTTACATCCGGGGTGTTACAACACTCCACCACTACGAGAGGATCTCGTCCCGAGATCTAGGATGGTACCGGAGAGAAATGAAAGAGGAAAAGGTAAAACAAAGTTGCTTCTTTGACAAACGAGTGAAACCAAAGAACCTTGAGAGGTTAAACAATTTTTAGAAAAGAATACAACGGAGATGAACGAGATTACAAACACTCCGTTAGAAAAGGAGAACAAGGAACATTATGAGAACCTTGTGGGTTGAAAGACATGAAATAAGGGCTTAACGAACCAAAAGAATATGAAACCACACCGATATAACGAGATATCCAAGGAACAAGAATGACATAATTTTGACAGCACTCCGGTTGAAAAAGAGAAGGAAACTTGATAAGATGAAAAGAAATTGAAGAGATGACACCACACTCCGGTTAAATGGATAAGCAAGGAAAGACGATGATCTTGACAAAACGAGAAGATGGGTCGAAGAGAGCAATATCACAATGTCTCCGGTAGAAATGAAAGAATGCAATGAAAAGAACGGAGTTGTTGAAAAATCAACAACGAAAAGAATAAGCTTGGAGTGGACTTATGGAAACATCTCAACATTATGAGGTGACAAACGACCACTAAAGGAAGCCATTGATTTGAGTTAGAGCACCAAGGCGATGAAAAACTTCTTTCACCAAGAGGATAGGAGAAAACTTGGATCATTGATAAGCACCATAATAGCAACATTCCTTAGGGAAGGCTTTAGGTGAAACATGACACAAGATAAATCCAACAAAGAGATTGGTGGATTTAAAATATCTCATTCTTGGCAACATGGGAATCATGAAAAGCGAACTCAAATTGTCAAGAATGACATAACACCACCTCAAATGATAAGGTAGAACGAATTGCACTTCGGACTGCAAGATGAAGAATACTTGAGCTCCTCTGAAAAGAATCTCGATGAACACTTCGAGAAGGAATTAAATCCTTGATGAACCATCATGTAGAGCCTCCATGAAGAACTACGATAATAAAAGGATGATAGAAAGAAAGAGAAGTTGAAAACACCAGGTGAAGCCTTGCAGTGATAAAATGAAGCTTTGAAATGATATAACCGAGAAAACTTGGAACTCCTGAAAGAAAGATGAACAAATGAAATCAAGAATTTTGATGAACCTCCAGAATAAGGAATTGAATTTACTCGATGAAAGAAGAATAAGAATTACATTATGCTCATCCTTCACCAATTAATTGATGACAAGCAATGGATTTGTCATACTACTTATTCTTGTAGAAAGGATTAAGATAGATATGGCGCAAACTTGGGAAGGTCTTGATGGAACCACCGGTAGGATTTGGAAACAACGAATGAATTGATATGATAACGAAGGAATAGAAATCTTGAACGAACCACCGTAAGAATTGAAAATGAACAAAGAAAAGATAAAGAAACATCGGGAAGAATTAGAAAATGAATGAAGATACTTGAGAGAATTTAGATACAAGTGAACGCAGAGATCCCGAGCTGACTAGATAATACTTGAATGATGCACTGGAAGAATTCGAGAACGAGAGCTGAAAGCTGAGAATGAATAATTCTGAGATGATGAGTTCCAGAGAATCAAACTGAAAAGACTCCTGAATTGCTCCGGATGGGTGAAAAGAATTCTCACACTCAAAACAATTATGAGAGGACGGCAACAAGTTAGAACCACGCATCTTCGAGAGAACGGATTAGATTGAAGAGGAACTCTTCTTCGGTCTTCAAATGTTGAGAATGATGACGATAAACACCACCATGAATTCTTGAGATACTCCGGGATGAAAATAAGAAAGGTTGAACCAAGAATGAAAAGAATTTGGAAGATCTTGGAAAAAGACATCTGACTGATGATAACTCATTCTTACATCAAACTTTGAAATGAATTTGGGAATAGCTCCGGGAAAATTAGAAGAGTCAGGTAAGATCCTGGGAAAAGAGATGTGGGTTAGGGCCCACTCAAAAGATACACCGTTGAATGATTTAAAAGAGAGATTGCGTCGGTTCAATTAAATGGCTTGAATAAGGTAAGACCTCGAAATAGCTAGAAAGGATTAAGAATAGAAACATGAATCCTCTGGGATACCTTCAGCACTCTAGATAAACATGAATAGCAAGAGGTGGATGATTAAGAGGTGCACCGGCATGAGAAAACATTTGAAACGATGAAAGGATACGATCAACACCGAAAGCTTGCATTGAAACCACCGAGGAAGATAAGAGAACAAAGAATGATAAACTTGAAGCTCCGTTAGTATCTTCATGGGAAATCACCGGATAAGAACATTGATGGAAAAGAATGGAGAGACTTCCCATCTATAAGATGGATACTTGATTAAGAAATCTGAGTCCTTGAAGAAAAGGGGTGGGAGGGCGGGAAAACAAAGGCAACTTGGGCAGATGGAATGGATACCGTTGAGAAAACTTAGAATTGATCTTTCGAATGTTGGGATGACTGGATGCACTTGAAGAGAAGCACGCCGGTTGGAAAGAATTGGGATGACAATCTCGATGATCAAGAAGGATTGGTATTCACATAGAAGTATGAGAACACCGCTTAGGAAAGGTAGGGAATCAACACCTGACAATGAAGCAACTCGAATACCACAACTTCAAACAAAACAAAGGATTGGCTCGCAGAATAAGCCGGAACAAACATATGATAGAGATTTCGTCCGAAGTTTTCGTGGTGGGGCCCACACGGGCTCGGTCGTACAACACCATCATGTACAAGGCAGTGCACATGACATACGAAGCGTCCCCGAGTCGGCATAGCCAAGGACTCTTTAAGACACTACGAGACCACTGTAAAACCAACCGTGGAAAGGCGGACCACTAGACGTCGAACCCCAATCTCATATCATGCGTCTGTCGGAAAGATATCCTAGGAGCTACTTGAATTCCCACTTATAAACTCCCGAAACTTTTTGGTTATGCAATCAAGTGTTGGGGACACAGGGGACACAATATATATCACCCAAACTAGCAATCCCTAGATCCAGTTGTATCCATCCGTCAACACATAACCAAGAAACCTTCGGAAATCGTGTACCTCAACCTTCGAAAAGCATCCGTTATACGAGTTATGGCAATACTACCGAACTCCCGCCCCAGTACTGGGTGGCGTCGAGGTGATCACACCAACAACTGCATAAAATAGATTTTCGATGTCGGCGAAACTCAGGTATTCCAAAACTGCAACGATAAAATTGTGACGAGAACACCTCGGAGCTCAACTCCCCGGGACACTGCCACAACCCCTAAATGTCAGGAGGCACCAAGAACAATGTTCTCGTCACAAAACCATCGGAACGATTCTAAGATACCCGCGTGATCCTAAATTGTTTTTAGTGAAATTTGAGGAGAGAAGAGTCAAAACTTCTACGTCAGGAGGCCTCACCAGAGCGACGAAGAGACTGAGGAGTAAAAGAATCCTACTCTCTGATATATATAATCCTAAGACTCAAAACATTTTTGTTCTAGACTCAACAACGCCAGCGATTCAATCAAGCAGGGGGCTCCTAAGTCGGGGATGGCTCTGATTACTAACTTGTAATGCCCACGATGCGGCTATATCTCCCACGTGTCGAGGCACGACTTAGAGGCATAACCGCATTGTGGTTTTGTCGCAAGAAGGGTCATCTTCACACAATCCCATGTAAGGAACAAGAATGGGATAACGAGAGTTGGCTTACAATCGCCACTTCACACAATACATAAATTAATTCATATATCATCCAAAATCCACACATAGACCGTCTACGGTCAAATCCAAATGAAAATAAGATAACCCCAAATGCTAGATCCCCGATCGTCCCAACTGGGCTCCACTACTGATCATCAGGAAAAGAAACATAGTAACGACCACGTTCCTCGTCGAACTCCCACTTGAGCTCGGTTGCGTCATCTGCACTGGTATCGTCGGCACCTGCAACTGTTTTGGTAGAATCTGTGAGTCACGAGGACTCAGCAATCTCACACCCGCGAGATCAAGACTATTTAAGCTTATAGGAAAGGATGGTGTAATGAGGTGGAGCTGCAGCAAGCACTAAGCATATATGGTGGCTAACATACGCGTATGAGAGCGGGAAGAGAAGCAACACAACGGTCGCGAAGCTAGAAATGATCAAGAAGTGATCCTGAAACTACTTACGTTCAAGCATAACTCAAACCGTGTTCGCTTCTCGGACTCCGCCGAAAAGAGACCATCACGGCTACACACACGATTGATGTATTTTAATTAAGTCAAGTGTCAAGTTCTCTACAGCCGGACATTAACAAATTCCCATCTGCCTCATAACCGCGGGCACGGCTTTCGAAAGATAATACCCTGCAGGGGTGTCCCAACTTAGCCCATTATAAGCTCTCACGGTCAACGAAGGATAAACCTTCTCCCGGGAAGACCCGATCAGTCTCGGAATCCCGGTTTACAAGACATTTTGACAATGGTAAAACAAGACCAGCAAAGCCGCCTGAATGTGCCGACAAATCCCGATAGGAGCTGCACATATCTCGTTCTCAGGGCACACCGGATAAGCGAAGCGTACAGGTACCAACGTAACCCAAGTTGCCAAGGGACGGTCCCGCACGGTGCTCTAGTTTGGCCAACACTCAGAGGAGCACTGGCCCGGGGGGTTAAAATAAAGATGACCCTCGGGCTCGCGAAAACCCAAGGGAAAAAGGCTTAGGTAGGCAAATGTAAAACCAAGGTTGGGCCTTGCTGGAGGAGTTTTATTCAAGGCGAACTGTCAAGGGGGTCCCATAAATCACCCAACCGCGTAAGGAACGCAAACTCAAGGAACATAATACCGGTGTGACGGAAACTAGGGCGGCAAGAGTGGAACAAAACACCAGGCATAAGGCCGAGCCTTCCACCCTTTACCAAATATATAGATGCATTAATTAAATAAGAGATATTGTGATAATCCAAAATATCCATGTTTCAACATGGAACCAACTTCAAATTCGCCTGCAACTAGCAACGCTATAAGAAGGGCTGAGCAAAAGCGGTAACTTAGCCAAACAACGGTTTGCTAGGAAAGGATGGTTAGAGGCTTGACATGGCAATATGGGAGGCATGATATAGCAAGTAGTAGGTAGTGCAGCATAGCAATAGAACGAACAACTAGCAAAGCAAAGATAGAAGTGATTTCGAGGGTATGGTCATCTTGCCTGCAAGGTTCTCAGAGTTGTCGAAAGCTTGATCCTCGTAAGCGTACTCAACAGGTTCCTCGTTCACGAACTCGTCTCCCGGTTCTACCCACAGCAAGAACACAAGCAATGGAACCACAATCAATCACGGGAAATGCACAAGCAACATGATGCAATACATGCATGATATGCGAGATGTGATATGCGATGCATATGCGTGCTCCGGAAGAAAAAGGATGAACAAGGCAGTAACTTGGCAAACCAAGTATGCCACTTGAAAGATGAGATGATTTCGGTCGAAATCGATATAAAGATCACCGGAAACGGATGCACGGTTTGCAAATGGCAAGCAAAACAAGAATGACACGATTCTGCGATTAACAGCATGATAGCACTTAGAACACATCAAGTAACTATGCTACAGCACCCCAACATAGCAACAAAGCATATGGCAGTAATCTGCAAGAGATGCTTGACAAAAGATGAATACTGAGCTATGGCTAGATCACACCATAACAGGTTCAAACAAGCATGGCAAAAATGCAAAAGATATCAGCTTCACAGACTTGGTGAAATTACTGGACATGGCTGAAACAGCATCAGGTAGCAATGTTCAGAGCAAGCAATCAATATGCTACAGGAACTTAACATAGCAGAACAAGGCATGGCATGAATCTACTAAATGCATAGAACAAAAGTCCCTTACTGACCATGAGCCAAAAAGGATGAGAATATATGATGGCACCCATGTAAACATAGCAAGTTTCATTAACAGATTTCAGACTTGCAGAAAACAAAGCATGGCATTGAACATATAAACCCTCCTAGACTCATAGTCACGACCGTTGCCTCCACGTCGCCTTTAAATCGCTATGCCACCGCCTGTAAATTCCGTGCCCTGCCAAGGGCATTTTAGTCATTTCACGCGCAGGCATATAAAATGCAGCCCGCCCGTGGAGAAACCCTAGCTGCTGCCTCCGCCCGCACTCGAGCCCGCACTCGCGCCCCCACCCACCCACGCTGCTCTCTTCCTCGATCCCCTCCCACAAACCCTAGCCTCCTGGTGACGCCGCCCCTTCCCCCGTCCCCCTCCCCCCCGCACGCCGCGAGCCCCTCCCTCCTCTTCGCGTTTCGGGCGGCCATGGACGACTCCATGAGCGGGACCACCGCCGTCGAGGCGCTCGTGGCCGGCGGCGCACTCCACGGGGCTCGGGACGTCCGCGGCATCGCGGGCTGTGGACCGAGAGGCAGGGCTGGGGACGTCCGCGGCGGCGCGGGCTGTGGACTGAGAGGCAGGGCCCGTGATGCATTCCGTTCGAGGGGCTGGTCGGGTTGGCGCGGGATCTGAGCCACCGTCGATGGATTTCTCGCAGCTTGGCTCCTGTTGCTTTGGATCCGGTACGATCCCCATCTCTCTCTCTCTCTCCGATACTCAACCAGGCACTCACTCGCTCACTCTATTTGTGCGCGCGCGTGTGCGCAGTTTCACATCCCTGAACCCCCAAGACTTAGTTCTGAAATATTCAGATGCTCATGTACTGTTCCAACTTGCCATCTTTGTTACTCATGGCTTGCTTGACGGACATACAAAAGATGGAAAGAGAACATTGCTTCTTGTAGATAGTCTGTTAAATTTCCATGAATTAACCTTTTCACGTTTAGGTCATATTCAGTGGTGTCATTTTCCTGTTTGTCTGACAATTACCAGTTAGTGTATTGTACAAAGTGTATGCTGTTTGACATTGACACGAAAGGCAGAAAATACAAAAAATGCATAATTTCCAAGACATGATTCTACTAACCGCATTCTCACGTTATCATTCTAATTATTTTTTATTGTTAGTCAATACAAAAGTAGTTTTGGCTGTAGCCATTCTAAAAACATTCAAACAATCAATACACTACGTGCATCTAACGGATCTTAATTACTCTGATTTCATGGACTGAGAGACATAATCATAGGATTTGTATTCCCGAAAAATTATAGAGGGGGGGAGGGGGGATAACCAGAGAAAACACTTGATATGTTTGCCGCACAAATGGGTATATAGATGACTAACCAGTTTTCCGTCGGAGTCGCGGTTGTTGCCGGCGTTGTTGTTGACCTCCAGCTCCGGCTGGGGGGGGGGGGGCACGACGGTGCCGACGAAGTCAGGGTCGTGCTACTGCCTGCACGAGACCTCGTCGGCGACGACGGAAACCTCTATGGCTAGCTTCACGCGTTGTGCGGGTGCTTCACCAGCCCCGGCGTCGCCACTCCCTCCGATGCTGCGCTTCGGCGGCATCGTCATACACTCTAGAGTCCAGACGTTGGTGACCACTGTGGACCGGGGGTGCGGCCGCCTATTATGGCGGGCGGCTCGGGCATGCAATTAATACGGACCAGTGGGAGTGAGGCAGGCTGCGGTCAAAAGTTGTCTCGCCTCCCAGTGAGCCTGCGCGGCGGACGTCTGCCATTCCTACCATCATTTCAGACAGCTACTCGCACGCCTCCCCGTCAATACAGACAGCTGCACGCATGCCTCCCCGTCAGCCTGCGCGGTGGACTGGTCGCATGAGTCCCGTCAACTCACGCCTGCTCGGACGGCACACGGGGCGTGTGGCAGCACGTATATTTTTTTGGTTTATTATATGCCGCTTTACTGCTTCACTGAACCATTTGCGTTGAAGAGATGCACTAATCCTGCGTTGAACATCTCGCACGCTTTCTGGTGAACCTGCGCAACAAACGAGTTTTGGATTTACTACAATTTAAAAACCAGGTATCTCATCATTTTGTCGGCAATCAACGGTGCCCTGGTGTTCGAAATTCATTGCCATTTCTTGCATGGGACCTAAGCATGCACCCAAGGACACAGACTTGATTTTTCAACCAATTTATATGCACTGGAGCATGTGCATGTAGTTCAGATTTTAATTATGCACATAAATGCATTGAAAACTCAGTTAATGCATAAAAATGTCCAAACGAACCCCGAAAAATCACAAACATTCACACAACACTCCTGTTGTTCTATGTTGACACGAAAAAAATGGAAGCACTAAGAGGAAATGGATATCATTTCGTCCCCAAAGGTGGGACGTTCCCTACCGGAAACCATCATGCTTGTTGTGAGAAGCTCTAGTTTGTGAGAAGCATATACCCAAACCTGCCCCAAATGAGACAAAAAATTTAGCACGACATGTTGATGCCACTCTATGGTAGCATGCCAAGTTTCATGAATTTCAAACGAGTTTTGGATTTACTAGAATTTAAAAACCAGGCATCTCAATGTTTTGCCGGCAATCAATGGTGCCCTGGTGTTTCAAATTCATTCCCATTTCTTGCATGGGACCTAAGCATGCACCCAAGGACACAGATTTGATTTTTCAACCAATTTATATGCACTGGAGCATGTGCATGTAGTTCAAATATGAATTATGCACATAAATGCATTAAAAACTTAGTTAATGCATAAAAATGTCCAAACGAACCCCGAAAAATTACAAAAATTCACACACCAATCCTGTTGTTCTATGTTGACACGAGAAAAAATTTCGAAATAATAAGAGGCAATGGATATCGTTTCGTCCCCAAAGGTGGGACGTTCCCTACCGAAAACCATCATGCTTGTTGTGAGAAGCTCTGGTTTGTGAGAAGCATATACCCAAACCTGCCCAAATGGGACAAAAATTTTACCACGGCATGTTGATGCCGCTCCATGGTAGCATGCCAAGTTTCATGAATTTCAGACGAGTTTTGGATTTAATAGAATTTAAAAACCAGGCATCTCAATGTTTTGCCAGCAATCAACGGTGCACTGGTGTTTGAAATTCATTCCCATTTCTTGCATGGGACCTAAGCATGCACCCAAGGACACTGATTTGAATTTTCAACCAATTTATATGCACTGGAGCATGTGCATGTAGTTCAAATTTGAATTATGCACATAAATGCATTGAAAACTCGGTTAATGCATAAAAATGTCCAAACGAACCCCGAAAAACCACAAAAATTCACACAACACTCCTGTTGTTCTATGTTGACATGAGAAAAAATTTGGAAGCAATGGATATCGTTTCGTAGCCAAAGGTGGGACGTTCCCTACCGGAAACCATCATGCTTGTTGTGAGAAGCTCTGGTTTGTGAGAAGCATATACCCAAACCTGCCCCAAATGGGACAAAATATTTACCACGACATGTTGATGCCACTCCATGAAAGCATGCCAAGTTTCATGAATTTCAGACGAGTTTTGGATTTACTAGAATTTAAAAACCAGGCATCTCAATGTTTTGCCAGCAATCAACGGTGCCCTGGTGTTTGAAATTCATTCCCATTTCTTGCATGGGACCTAAGCATGCACCCAAGGACACAGATTTGTTTTTCAACTAATTTATATGCACTAGAGCATGTGCATGTAGTTCAGATTTGAATTATGCACATAAATGCATTGAAAACTCAGTTAATGCATAAAAATGTCCAAACGAACCCCAAAAAATCACAAAAAATCACACAACACTCCTGTTGTTCTATGTTGACACGAGAAAAATTTGAAAGCAATAAGAGGCAATGGATATCGTTTCGTCCCCAAAGGTGGGACGTTCCCTACCGAAAACCATCATGCTTGTTATGAGAAGCTCTAGTTTGTGAGAAGCATATACCCAAACCTGCCCCAAATGGGACAAAAAATTTACAACGACATATTGCCACTCCATGATAGCGTGCCAAGTTTCATGAATTTCAGACGAGTTTTGGATTTACTAGAATTTAAAAACCAGGCATCTCAATATTTTGCCGGCAATCAACGGTGCCCTGGTGATTGAAATTCATTCCCATTTCTTGCACGGGACCTAAGCATGCACATAAGGACACAGATTTGATTTTTCAACCAATTTATATGCACTGGAGCATGTGCATGCATTTCAAATTTGAATTATGCACATAAATGCATTGAAAACTCAATTAATGCATAAAAATGTCCAAACGAACCCCGAAAAACCACAAAAATTCACACAACACTCCTGTTGTTCTATGTTGACACGAGAAAAAATTTGGAAGCAATAAGAGGCAATGGATATCATTTCGTCCCCAAAGGTGGGACGTTCCCTATCGGAAACCATCATGCTTGTTGTGAGAAGCTTTGGTTTGTGAGAAGCATATACCCAAACCTGCCCCAAATGGGACAAAAAATTTACCACGGCATGTTGATGCCGCTCCATGGTAGCATGCCAGGTTTCATGAATTTCAGACGGGTTTTGGATTTACTAGAATTTAAAAACCAGGCATCTCAATGTTTTGCCAGCAATCAACGGTGCCCTGGTGTTTGAAATTCATTCCCATTTGTCGGTGCAGAAAAGGAGGGGTCCTATTTTGTACCCCTTTACTTGTGCGCGGGCAGTTGGGGCCGCGCCTATGGCCACACTTAGCAGGGCAGAGGAAGGAAGCAAAGCCACAAGACAACCAGAGCAACGCCAAGCAAGAAACACAAAGAGCAGAAGGGCGAGGTGGAGTCCCCCGACAAGGCTCTTGCCGGGGCGGCCTCCACAGCCCCGGCAAGAACCTTGCCAGGGCAACTTGCCCAACGCCAGCAGGGCTGCCACCCTTGAGCCTAAGAATTCCAATGCCCTCAACCACAATGGAACCAAAGCTCGGGAGGCGCCTCCGTGGTGGCATGCAGATCTTTGTGAAGACCAAGAACATGCAAGATTAGATGAGAATCAAAAGATGGAGATCCTCGGCGCGATCTTTGCCGAGGATACCCATGAGACCCCCCGGCAAGACCCTTGCCGGGGACGCCCACGACGCCGCGGCAGGACCCTTGCCGGGGCCCCGGCAAGACCCTTGCCGAAGACATCCGCGGGGCCGTAGCCAGGCCCACATCCGCCAAGACTCCACCGCTGTTCCCATGCAGCTGCCAGCCCACCAACTAGGCGAGCACCTGCGTGGCGACGTGCGACCTCTAGGCCAACTCAGCAAGCACCTGCGTGGTGGCACACAGATCTTCACGAAGACTATGCCACCGCGCCAACTCAGCAGCCAGCCAGCCAGCGTGGCACTACACGCCTCGTCAGCTCGGACGCGCGTCGAAGCCAGGCGAGGCGGCGACAGCTGGGACGAGCTTCCTTGTCGTCCCCGATAAAGCAAGTAGGGCACGTCGACAGTGCATTAAATGCGTTAGTCCTATGGTGCCAGGAGATAGACTCGACTACTGTACATCTTTCCACCTCTTGTGTGCCACTGTGGCAGCCCCTTTTGACTATAAAAGGAGGCTCGCGGCATACTGAGGAAGGATTCAGACTTTTTGGACTCGGCATGTTTTGTAGCTAGTACAAGAACACCAGATAAATAGAAACCAGCAGGAGTAGGGTATTACGCATCACTTGCGGCCCGAACCTGGATAATCCCCCTGCGTTGATCTCTCAATCCCGCTCTTTCCACAGCCCCACGCCCGCCAACCATAGCAAAAGGGATTCCTTGTGATCCTGTAGGTGTCATTCCCCCGACATCTTTGGCGCGCCAGGTAGGGGGCGCAAGCTGTGAAAATCCAGTTTGGAGGTTAGCACAGCGACTTCATCATCACCATGGCCCCCAAGAAAAAGGGGATCACAGCGATCGGCTCGTCCGGGACCGGCAGTCCGCGCCAGCACGAGCAGGCGGTCGGGTGGCCACGGATGGGGCCGGAGACGTGGCCCGCGAGCATCCACAACATTCTGGCGATCGGAGCCAGGCGAGCGGCGTCGTTCGAATCCGAGACGATGAGCCACGCGCCGTTGGGTCCGGGGGCGGGGCCGTGCTACCCACAGGCAGCACGGCAGCCTCAATGGAACCCGAGCTGGCGCCCGCGCCGCGCCCTTCCCGGGCCGCGCGCGATGAGAAACACCGCGATGTCGGAGCCCCTGGGCACAGCCGCTGAAAGAGCCCTGTGCGCCACTCGCAGGACGAACCAGGCCGGGGTACGCGCTCAGACGCCGGTGCAGGCGGCGTGCGGCCGCGGGACCGCGATAGAGCCCCTTGTAACCCGGTTAGAAGTTGGAGCACATCATGGTCTACGCAGATCTCACCGCCGCCTACGCCAGCAGAAGCGCTGGCGCGCGTGCAGCTGCTCCTCGACTCCTCCCCCGCCGCTGCGGAGAAGCTCGACGAGTGGAGAGGCACCATTCGAAGCCTTGTCAGCTTCACCAACAAAGACGAGCCGCTCCCAACGGGTCCTGACGAGCCGGTGCATGCCGGCGGTGGGGGGACCAGAGACACCGGCCCGTCGACCCGACCTCGGTGACAACGTTTCCACAGCGTCGTCCGACCCACGAACCCGCCGCGACCAACGTCAAGTCCTTCGGGAATGGGCCCAGGAAGACGCTCGAACTACCATCGAACGACGATGGGAGACGCGCCATCAGTCAGATCGGCGTGCGGGGCCTACCATGGACCACCTGGCGCCGGGGGGCCCCGGCGACCTGCCTTACGAGGTGGGTTGTCCAGCCTTTACCCGAGAGCTGCGGCAGTTCCAGTGGCAATCCCACCGCACGTTCAAGCCCGATGTTGGCGAGAAGTACAATGGCAAGACCCACCCGTCGGAGTTCCTCAGCATCTACACCATCGCGATGCAAGCTGCTAGAGCTCGCGACGACAAGGTGCTTGCCAATTACTTCCCGTTGGCACTCAAACCCAACGTCATGTCGTGGTTGATGCACTTGCCAGCGGATTCCATTTCTTCTTGGCCAGATTTGTGTCACGAGTTTGTTGGCGCCTTTACTGGAGGCCACCAAGCTCATGGCCAGGCAAGCGATTTGCACATCATCCCCCAGAAAGAAGGTGAAAACCTGTGCAAGTACATACAGAGGTTCAGCCGGGTGCAGTACAACATCCCAGATGTTCATCCCACCGCCGTCATCAACGCATTCCATCAGAATGTGCGCAACCACAAGATGCGTGAAGAGTTGGCGATGAACAAGGTCAAGGATGTGGCCGAACTCTATGTTCTGGCCTATAGATGTGCTTGAGCTGAAGAGGGAAGGAAGTACCCCGGCAAAGACGCCGGTGCGGAAACCGACTCGACAGACGAAGACACCGCCGCCCTGACAAAGAAGGGCCGGCGCCGCAACATGAAGCGCAAGGGCAAGACTGTGCTTGCCATCGAGGGATCCGGCGAGCCCGGCACCTTTAAAAAGGCCAAGGTTGACGACCCCGGCAAGGAGGTTGCGGGGTGTGCCGCCTGCCTGGCCTTGGTGGCTGCCGGCAAGCCAGGAGGCTCCGACAAGCAGTACTGCAAGATCCACCGCACCAAGGGCCGCGACCTCCATAACTGTCGACAGGTTGAGCTGCTTGCAGAAAAGCTGAAGGCTGAATATGAAAGGCGGGACAAGGAGAAGGGCCAGGATGGTGCAGAGGGATCCGGCAAGAAGCGGGGCAGACAAGGGGGTCGCCGCGACAAAGATAACCAGCAAGAGAGGCCCGCTCGGGGCCGCGACAAGAAAGAGGAAGATGATGATCACGACGAGGACGACGAGTTCGGCGCGCATGAGTTCCAGAAGGCTACACAGGCCATGTGCGTCGATGGTGGTGCCTCGTTGCACACCTCACATCGCTAGCTGAAGCAGTGGGCGCGTGAGGTCACTGCGGCAGAGCCGTAGTTCGATGCCCAGAAGCCCCTGAAGTGGTCCCGCACGCCCATCGTTTTTGACACCGAGGATCACCCTGATCGCACAACTGCGGTCGGGTGTTTGCCGTTGTTGGTTTCACCAACAATACGCAATCTCAAGGTGACCAAAGTGCTGGTTGACGGTGGGGACGGTCTGAAGTTGATCTCGCCCGCTGTGATCAAGCAGCTGCAGATTCCTGATGGAGATCTCGAGGAGATGGTCACGTACCAAGGGGTCAACCCGGGAAGGAATCAGCCGAAGGGTAAAATCATGCTGCCCGTTACGTTCGGGGCCGGGCTGAACTACATGACGAAGAAGATCGTTTTTTATGTTGCCGAGATCCCCCTGCCGTTCAACGGGATCCTTCTCCGCCCAGCGCTGGCCAAGTTCATGGTGGCGTCACACTACGCCTACAACACACTGAAGATGTCGGGGCCGCTGACCATCATCATCGTCCCCTCTGACAAGAAAGACGCGCTCATCTGCGCCGACCAACTCTACGGAGAGGCAGTTGCAGCAGCCGCCGCTAGGGCACTTGCTCCTGCCGCTGAAGCCCCGGGAAGGAAGAAGGCCGGCAATACCTCTTGCACCCACTCCGGCAAGCGCACCTCTTCGGAGTCCTGTGCTCCCGTTGAGGACGTGCCAGAGAGCTCCACCGGCAAGAGCAAGAAGTCCAAGGCTGCACCACCAGAAACCAAGAAGGTGTCCGTCAAGGAGGACGACACGGGCGGGGCTTTCACTATAAGCTCCACCCTCGACAACAAATAGGAAAGCGCGCTCATCGCCTTCCTGCGGGCGAATGTCGATGTATTTGCATGGCAAGCATCTGACATCCCTGACGTTCCCAGGGAGGTGATTGAGCACCATCTTGATGTCTGTCCTCATGCGCGGCCCGTCAAGCAGAAGGTCAGGAAGCAAGCTTTGGAGCGACAACAGTTCATCATTGAAGAGCTCAGGAAGTTGGAGGCGGCAGGCCTGGTAAGAAGAGTACTCCACCCCACATGGTTGGCCAATCCGGTGGTGGTGCACAAGGCAAATGGGAAGTGGAGGCTGTGTATTGACTACACAGACATCAATAAAGCCTGTCCAAAGGATCCTTTCCCTCTGCCACGCATCGACCAAATTGTCGACTCCACTGCCGAGTGTGACCTGCTGTCATTCCTCGATGCCTACTCAGGATACCACCGGATCTTCGTGATGAAGGAAGACGAAGAGAAGACCGCGTTCATCACCCCATGTGGTACGTACTGTTTTGTACGAATGCCTTTCAGGTTGAAGAGCGCTGGTTCAACATTTGCCCGAGCAGTCTAGATTGGTTTTGAGCCTCAGCTACATAGAAATATGGAAGCTTATATGGATGACATAGTGGTCAAAACCAAGGACAAGGCCACGCTCATGCAAGATTTAGAAGAAACATTCACCAATCTACGCAAGATCAACCTCAAGCTCAACCCAGAGAAGTGCGTGTTCGGTGTCCCCTCCGGCAAACTTCTCGGGTTCTTT
Source organism: Triticum aestivum (assembly GCF_018294505.1). Classification (NCBI taxonomy): domain Eukaryota; kingdom Viridiplantae; phylum Streptophyta; class Magnoliopsida; order Poales; family Poaceae; genus Triticum; species Triticum aestivum. The sequence continues at coordinate 248,654,174 of NC_057811.1, read as the reverse complement.
GTGTCTCAACGCGGGATCGAAGAAAATCCTGACAAGATCAAGGCGATCGAACATATTGAGGCGCCGAAACGGGTCAAAGACGTCCGTAGGCTCGCCGGGTGCGTTGATGCCCTGAGTAGGTTCATCTCCAAATCTTCTGAGTGCACCCTCCTCTTTTTCAAAGTTCTGAAAAAGGCGGGTCCAGTAAAATGGACTCCGGAGGGAGAGGCAGCACTGCAAGATTTGAAGAGGTACCTATCCTCCAAGCCAATACTAGTCGCGCCTAGACCACGGGAGCCGTTGCTGCTGTACTTAGAAGCAACGAATCAAGTGGTCAGTGCTGCTCTGGTGGCGCGGAGGGAACCTGAGGGAGAAGCAACAGTTGCAGCAGAGCCATCGGATGGCGAGCCAGGGTTCTCCCCGGTAGAGCCTGACACCGGCAAACTGGAACCCCCGGCAAGGCCCGGTCCTGGCAAGGCAGACTCTGAGCGGATGGGCGAAGTGGGACAGAAGAAGAAGATGGTGCAACACCCAGTGTATTTTGTCAGTTCCCTCTTGCAGGGGGCTAGGTCAAGATATTCTGGAATGCAGAAGCTGCTTTTCGGCCTCCTCATGGCCTCGAGGAAGCTGCGCCATTATTTCCAAGTGCACGAGATCACCGTCGTCACCCGCCTCCCTTTGTAACGGATTCTGCACAACCCAGATGCGACAGGGAGGATTGTGGAGTGGGCATTGGAGCTATCGAGCTTTGGCCTCAGGTTTGAAAGTACTTCGACGATCAAGAGCTGAGCTTTGGCACAGTTCATAGCAGAGTGGACCGCAACGCCCGACGAGGAGATTCAAGAGACCACCCTTCCCGGCAAGGAGACGAGCAGTGAGTGGATTATGTACTTTGATGGAGCTTTCTCACTCCAAGGTGTTGGTGCTGGCGTGCTACTCGTCGCACCCACCGGAGAGCACCTCAAGTACGTAATCCAGATGCACTTCCCATGGGAAAAATCAATGAACAATACGGCGGAGTACGAGGGGTTGCTTACCGGTCTCAGGATCGCGGCAGACCTCGGAATCAAGAAGCTCATCACCAGAGGTGAATCGCAGCTTGTCGTCAAGCAAGTTAACAAGGATTACCAGAGCCCGTTGATGGAGACCTACATGAATGAAGTGAGGAAGTTGGAAGAACGTTTCGACGGCCTACAGGCAGAACACGTTCCCCGAGCGGAGAACATCATTGCCAACGACCTGTCGAAATGCGCTGCCCTCAAGTTGCCTGTGGAACCAGGTACCTTTGTACTTCAGCTAATACAACCATCCGTAGAACCATTAGCAGGGCAGAACAAGCGAGGGAAGACAAGCCCCGGAAAGTACCTTCCCGCCGAGCTCCCAGGAGCCACCGGCAAGGAGGTTGCCGGGTACCCCAAGCTTGCCGAGGGGCAACTACCTCTGACGGGGCCCCAGACCCTGACCGTAGAGGCAGCTGCCCCTGTGGCCGAAGATGTGCCTTTAGTCCTTGCCGTCGAGCCCCAGGCTCCGGCATGGGCGCAACCCACCATCCGTTTCCTCCAAACAGGAGAGCTCCCCGAGGAGCAGGAAGAAGCAGAGAAAGTAGCCCGTCGGTCCAACATGTACCAGTTTGTGGATGATACCCTGTACAGAAGGAGGCCAAACAGAGTCAGACTGAAGTGCATTCCTAAAGAGGACGGACTAGAGCTATTGGCAGAGATACATGGAGGTATGTGTGGCTCCCACATAGGGTCAAGGGCCCTTGCCGACAAGGCATTCCGACAAGGTTTCTTCTGGCCCATTCCAGGATGCAGCTACGCTAGTAACCAAGTGTGAAGCGTGTCAGTTCCATTCAAAGAAGCTTCATCAACCAGCTCAAGCCCTTTAAACAATCCCTCTCTCCTGGCCATTTTCGGTCTGAGGGCTCGACATACTGGGCCCCTTCCCCCGTGCTGTCGGGGGCTTTGAGTACTTGTACGTCGCAATCGACAAGACAAAGTGGCCTGAAGTGGAGGCAGTGAGGAAGGTGACGACACACTCAGCCGTCAAGTTCTTCAAGGGGCTAGTTTGCTGTTTTGGTGTGCCGAACAGGGTCATCACCGACAACGGCACGCAGTTCACAAGCCGCACCTTCATGCAATATATCCAGGACCTCAGTAGCAAGGTCTATTTCGCTTCAGTGGCACACCCACGGAGCAACGGCCAGCTAGAGAGGGCAAATGTAGAAGTACTGCGAGGCCTGAGGACAAAGACTTTTGACAAGCTGCACAAGTGTGGAAGGTTCTGGATTGATGAGTTGCCGACGGTTCTTTGGTCGATCAGAACGACGCCAAATCGAGCCACCAGCCAGACACCCTTCGCCCTGGTATACGGGGCAGAAGCAGTTCTCCCCACGGAACTCACATACGGGTCACCTCGAGTGCTCGCTTATGGCGAGCTTGAGCAAGAGCAGTTGCGGCACCCAAGGACACATATTTGATTTTTCAACCAATTTATATGCACTGGAGCATGTGCACGTAGTTCAAATTTGAATTATGCACATAAATGCATTGAAAACTCACTTAATGCATAAAAATGTCCAAACGAACCCCAAAAAAATCACAAAAATTCACACAACACTCGTGTTGTTCTATGTTGACACGAGAAAAAATTTGAAGGCAATTAAGAGGCAATGGATATCCTCTCGTCACCAAAGGTGGGACGTTCCCTACCGAAAACCATCATGCTTGTTGTGAGAAGCTCTGGTTTGTGAGAAGCATATACCCAAACCTGCCCCAAATGGGACAAAAAATTTCCAACGACATGTTGATGCCGCTCCATGATAACATGCGAAGTTTCTTGAATTTCAGACGAGTTTTGGATTTACTAGAATTTAAAAACTAGGTATCTCAATGTTTTGCCGGCAATCAACGGTGCCCTGGTGTTTGAAATCCATTCCCATTTCTTGCACGGGACCTAAGCATGCACATAAGGACACATATTTGATTTTTCAACCAATTTATATGCACTGGAGCATGTACATGTAGTTAAAATTTGAATTATGCACATAAATGCATTGAAAACTCAGTTAATGCATAAAAATGTCCAAACAAACCCCGAAAAATCACAAAAAATGACACAACAATCTTGTTGTTCTATTTTGACACGAGAAAAAATTTGAAAGCAATAAGAGGCAATGGATATCGTTTCTTCCCCAAAGGTGGGACGTTCCCTACCGAAACCATCATGTTTGTTGTGAGAAGCTGTGCTTTGTGAGAAGCATATACCCAAACCTGCCCCAAATGGGACAAAAACTTTACCATGGCATATTGATGTCGCTCCATGATAGCATGCCAAGTTTCCTGAATTTCAGACGAGTTTTGGATTTACTAGAATTTAAAAACCAGGCATCTCAATGTTTTGTCGGCAATCAACGGTGCCCCGGTGTTTGATATTCATTCCCATTTCTTGCATGGGACCTAAGCTTGCACCCAAGGACACAAATTTTATTTTTCAACCAATTTATATGCACTGGAGCATGTGCATGTAGTTCAAATTTGAATTATGCACATAAATGCATTGAAAACTCAGTTAATGCATAAAAATGTCCAAACGAACCCCGAAAAATCACAAAAATTGACACAACACTCCTATTGTTCTATGTTGACATGAGAAAAAATTTGAAAGCAATAAGAGGTAATGGATATCGTTTCGTCCCCAAAGGTGGGACGTTCCCTACCGAAACCATCATGCTTGTTGTGAGAAGCTCTTGTTTGTGAGAAGCTTATACCCAAACCTGCCCCAAATGAGTCAAAAAATTTACCACAACATGTTGATGCCGCTCCATGATAGCATGCCAAGTTTCATGAATTTTAGACGAGTTTTGGATTTACTAGAAATTAAAAGCCATGTATCTCAATGTTTGCGGCCGAGTGACGGTGGCAGGGTGTGTGACATTCATTCCCACTTCTTGCATGGGATCTAAGCATGCAACCAAGGACACATATTTGTTTTTTCAACCAGTTTATATGCACTGGAGCATGTGCATGTAGTTGAAATTAGAATTATGCACTTGAAATGCATACAAAACCAAGTTAATGTATAAAAACGTCCAAACGAACCCTGAATAATTCCAATTTTTTTGACGACACACCTATAGTTGCTTGTTCACTGCAGATAAAAGTACTAACAATTCAAACACCATCCTTTGTAGTTGTGACCTTTGTAGTTCTGACCCCATTACATAATTCAAATCAAGACGATAAATCAAGTAGACCGCACACAGTTTATTATCACCAACTGTGTGAGATGCCACACAAAATATCTTGGAGCACTGTCGGTGTATAGTACGCCTATGGCTTACGAGAGAAGGTGCGTCGGCTACAGTCCACATCCAGCGTGTCAAGCACACTAGCTCACTCCCTAAATATCATTTCACTGTTCATTCGTCGCCGGTGAAAGATGGGGACGTGGACCCATGTCGTGAGGGCAACTTCGGCGGCCCACTCCGGCGAGAGCACGGCCGCAGCCGCCAGGCGCGTGCTAACAAGCTTCGTGAGGGCGACCGTAGTCAGCGTCCGGGCGGCCAAGGCAGCCCAAACGGCCGTTATTGCTTCTCACGCGGCGGCAGCAGCATCTGCCTCAGGGATAGCAACTGGCGAGAGCAGCACAACAGCTGTCCGTTCCGCAGTGGCGGCCTTAGCCCTGATGGAGGCCGCCCACTACCATGTCGAGGCCGTCCACGCCCAGCTCGTGGCGGTGACCGCACAAATCAAACGAAGCTTCTCCGACAATGGTCGGCAACCCACAGCCGAAGAGCTGGAAACCGCCAAGAGAGTTCGAGCAGTCGTCCGTTCCTGTGCGGCATACCTTTCCACGATGGAGCCCGCCAGAGCCCAGATCGCAGCCGCCCACGCCCATCTCGTGGCGGCCTATTCCAAAGATATGGCGGATGCGGATGGCGAGATGCTTGCCGAGTAAGGTGCAATTGATGCCATGGAGCCCCTTCCCCAGGAGACCGTCGGGCGCGAGCTGGACATGGGGGCGGCGGCGGAGATCGACGAGCACCAGCCGTAGTAGTACTCTTTGTTTTGTTTAATTAAGAGCGCCGGGCTTTAATTTGTTAGAGTAAATTTTAGGTCAGCTAGCTCTGTTTAATTGCTGAACTTGCTCGATTAAGAAGTTAGTCTCCTTTATGTACCCAAATTATGCAATGGCGTGGATGACCACTCTAACCAGGGAAATTCGAACCAAAATTTTTGACGTTCAAACTCAACAAACACGGGTTAAGCTATCTGAATCGTTTGTGATGTTCACATATCGTACACAGTTCTGAATAAGGGACCGTGTCTGTTAACACTTTGCGCGCCAGTTTTTTGGCTGAAGTGATTCTAAATTTTCGGCTTCCGCGGAAATATCTACCTCCCCGCCCCCTCCCCCTTACCAAAAGCCACATTTCCCCTATTTCTGCCTTCCTTTCCAAGTTGAAACCTTCACTCCTTGCTTGCAGCGCCGCCTCCTTGCCAGCGACCCTCCTTCACGCTGCTCGGCCTCGCCTATCCAGGAAGGTAATCCACACCCGACCCCCATCATCCTCCTCCTTCCACACCCCACATGCCCTAACCACGGGCGCGAGCGTGACACCTTCCACCCAAATCACTGACCCCTCCACCAAATAAACGCCGCCCTAAGCCATGGTGCACGTAGTATAGCCAGGATCTCAAGGAGCATTTGGCAGCGGTGAAGCAAATTGCGGCCGCACGCGCGGATGAGGTCGCGATGGCTGCCATTCGTGCTGACCCCCAGATCTTGAAGGAGCACCTTGACATTTGCTAGCTACGCCGGTTAAGCATGCTCGGTTTACCCGTTGCGTGTGCTGCTCCTGCCTTTCCATAAAAAATTCTAGTGAATTGTGCTATCTAATTTTACCATGCAATCTGTTGCTCTAGTATAGATGTTTTATATGTCGTGCAGTGTGGTGCTCACTTATTAACTGTTTTGTTAATTAGTTGTCGTCTTCAGTTAACTGTTTGGTCAATTCTGCAAATGTGATGTTCAATTCTTGAGGCTGCAATTTTGTATTGTCTTCCATATGAGAAATAAATGCGAATTTATCTTTACAAAATACATGAGAAATGAATACAATTGCTATATTTACAAGTTGTCAAGCATGCTTGGTTTGGTTATACATTGTGCAATGCGGTGCTCAGTTAACATTTGGTTCATTTGTGTTGTGGTGTTTAGTTAACTGTTTCGTTCAATTTTGCAATGCGATGTTCAATAGTTGTGGGTGCATTCTGTTATTGTATACCATGTGAGGAATAAATTGAATTTGGTTGTAGTAAATACATGAGAAACAAATACAATTGCTACAATTGGCTGTAGTTAACTGTTTGGTTAACTGTCTGATCTTCCATTAGGAGTATGTTATATTGTGCAATGTGGTGCTCAGTTAATGTTTGGTTCATTTGTTGTGGTGTTTAGTTAACTGCTTGGTTCAATTCTGCAATGCGATGTCCAATTGTCGTGGGTAGAATTTTGTATTGTTGTGCATGTGAGGAATAAGTCGAATTTGGCTGCACTTAATACATGAGAAACATATACAAGTGTTATATTTCCTAGTTCTTAATCATGCTTGGTTTGGGTAAATGGCTTTTCCGTGTGGCTTGAATTAATCTGATGAATCTGCAATGTGCTTATTTTTCATCAACATATTTTACTCATAGCATGCAAACCCTTACTTAAACTGATGACTAACTACCTTATATGTGTTGCAGGGAAACAATGGGAAGCACTGAGGTTTACAATCGAGGTTAGCACGTGCATGGTCCGTTGTCTAATAGCACATTATTGTGCAATTGCAGGAACCATTCTAATACTTAGGTTTTCAACAATTTGGTCTTGCACATGTAGGTCCTGCTGTTAGAGGTTTTGACCCACTGTTCGACCGTTTTTGCATATGGGGAAATGAGTTGTCCATGAATATCAGTCAAGTCAAGAAACTCAGAAAGATTGTTAGGATAAAGAAATTAGCGACAAAAAACAACAAGATCTTTGTCTGCACAATGAAGAATACATCAGTTCACTACAGGATGGTACTAACTATTATACCTTGCCTTTTTTATTCCTTTGCCCCATTTCCAATATAGAGAGGATATTTATGCACATCCTTGTCTTCATGCCTTTCCAAAGCAGTTCACTGATGTTTACCTCTCAAACCACCTGTATGTCAGGAGGCGAGGAAGGTATTCATACAACACCCACGGTTCAATATTGTAGTGTTCCTGAAGAGGTCGAAGGATGGACGGTCAATCATCCACAGATACTGGCCTAAAGTTACAAAGGCCTTCAACATCAATGAAGGCTCAATATTCTTCTTCTGCTTCAGCAGTTTTCCAGATGAGATACATCTGTCTATGCACCGTCTATTGTGCTAATTTCGAAAGGTTATAGATGTTGCATGTGAAACTTGGTCCTGGTGTAGTTGTGTACTGGGTAGCTGAGTGCTGAAGCTATATGATGTTGTAATCTGATGTATTTCAATTATGAAAATGAAATATATTGTGTGCTTAACATGAAATGTCAATTAGATTAATAAATGGATTATGGATAATCAGATAATTAGCCTGCTAATGGCGAATTAGCCTGCTAATTGGGTTTTGCTATTGCAAACGGTTGTTGAAAAAATACCGTGGGCGATGACCTCAGGCAACGCACACAGTTTCTAGGAATAAACCGTGTTGGTTCAATGAACAATCACACACGACTTTCTCTTGAAAACTGTTTGCGTTAGGCCACCTTACGCAAATGTTTACCACATAAAAACTATGTGATGGACAACCTTTGCCACATAGTTTCTTCCACGGACCGTGTGTGATACATTCAACAACTCAAACGACTTAACGGGAAAAATTGTGTGTGATGTACCTGTGAACGGAAATGTTTTCCTTGGAGCGACTGTGTGGGATGTACATACGAACGGAAACGTTTAGCGGGGACTGACTGTGTGGGATGTACTTGCGACCGGAAACAATTTCACTGTATAATTGTATTTTTTGGCTCTACTGTACGTATTACCGTATTTGAGCGCTTGCCGGTCTCACACAACCTCATTTTGCCGAGCGTGTGTGCCAGGAGGGCATTTCCCCGACGGTTTCTGGGTCGTGTGGGAAGGACCCCCCTATCGCTCGCACTCACTTGGCGACGGTTCCAAATGCCGCCGCGGGAAGGGGTTAAAACCCGTTTGTTTAGCAGCTCGCTGTACTAGTGAAACATCATCTCTGTTTATTGCAGAGACGTGTATCAGGAGAACAGCGGGGAGGTGTTGCCGAAACTTTGCGTCAGATCTAGAGCAGAGCATGGGAAAACGAATCCAATCAACACATACTCTGGTGGGATTAGGACCTATCTGTACCTATTAGCGTGTAGGTTGCATGGGCGTAATAAAATTGACAAACTAGATTAACTAATGAATATACATGCTGAATTATATATATATGGTGACTTTAGCAGCTAGGCACGATGAGTGATCGTGCATGGATGTACACCGGTCACACTAGTCAGAAAGACATGACCACTGAGTGGTTAACAAAAATCTAGGGGTTTGTGAAAGCCGCATTTGCAAATGGCCAGAGAAAAACCTGGTGCCCCTATGCTAGGTGCGACAACTTTCAACAGAGGAGAGAGGATGAAATGGCTAAACACCTGTGGAAGTGGGGTTTTACGCCTGATTATACGGTGACATTTCATGGTGAGTCTGCCCAACGTACCAGAGCTGAGGTGGTTCGTCATCGCATCGACGAGCAATGGTGCCGGGATCGAAGACATGGTGCAAGACTTCGATGATGCTCGGGATTCAGACTATGAGATGGAGGAATAGGCCTTCAATGAAATGTTGGAGTCTTCAAAACGTCCTATCCACGAGCATACTGAGCTTTGTCAGTTGGATGCCATCGCACAAGTAATGGATCTGAAGGCTCAATTCAACTTGGCTAGAGAATGCTACGACGCTATGATGACAGTATTTGGACGCTTTCTACCCAAAGGCCATGTAATGCCTGCAAACCTATACCAGTCGAACAAAATCCTCTATGCACTTAAGATGCCCTACGAGAAGATAGATGCCTGTGAGAAAGGATGTGCCTTATTTAGCCTTGCGTATGTGTACTTGAATTATTTTACCATTAACTCTTCCAGGTATTTTGTGGTCGACAACGGTGTGGGTGAGAAGAGGCAGACCAAAATTCCCGTTAATGTTCTTCGGTATCTGCCAATTGTACCAAGACTTCAACGTCTATTCAAGGTTGAAGAGACGGCCATACAGATGACATGGCACAAAATGGGCAAAAGAACAGAACTAGATGCAGATAGGAATCAGATGATGGTACACACATCAGATGGTTCTGCATGGAAGCACTTCGATGCATTACATGAGCAAAAAGTGGCAGATCCAAGGCATCCTCGAGTCTGCACGCATGGATGGGTTCAATCCGTTTGGTCTGACGACAACCCAATACAGTTGTTGGCCTGTCTTTTTCATTCCACTCAATCTCCCCTCGGACAGATTAAGCAAAGAAAGAACATTTTCTTGACGTTGATAATTCCAGGGCCCAACTATCTGGGGAAGAATATGAATGTGTACATGCAACCGCTTAAGGATGAATTGCAAGAAGCTTGGGATGATGGGTTCAAGACATACAATGTTGCTAGCAAACGAAACTTCATAATGCGTATCTGGTACATGTACTTGATGCATGACTTACTGGCGTATGCGCTATTCGTTGGCTGGTGTATGCATGGAAGGTTCCCGTGCCCCATATGCAAGGCAGCTCTTCAGTTTCATTGGCTGCAGGCGGGTCGCAAGTATTCCTGCTTCGACTTGCATAGACAGTTCCTGGATCCTGGCCATAAGTGCAGAAAAGACAAGAAGAACTTCACCAAAGGTAGAGTTGTCAAAAACTCTGCACCACCTGCGTTGACTGGCCAACAGATCCTGGATCAGTTAAACGCTCTTGAGCCTGATCCAGAGCGTCTAGGGTATTTCAAAGGGTATAAATCGGAATACGCCTGGACTCACAAGACATGCTTGTGGGATCTGCCTTAAAAGACCTCCTTCTTCCACACAACATCGACGTGATGCACACTGAAAATAATACCCGCGAGGCCCTTTTTGGTACATTGTTCGACATAGATGGGAAGTCAGAGGACAATACTAAGGCTAGAGTTGATCTGCAGACTCTATGTGATAGACCGTTACAAAACATGTGAAAACTGAAAGGAAAGCATAACTGGATGAAGCCAAAGGCCTGGTTCAATCTTGTAAGGCCGACTATGAGGGAAATTATCTTGTGGGTGAAAATGCAGTTGATGTTCCCCGATGGGTATGCAGCGAATCAAAAGAGGGGAGCGAGTCTTGAAAAATTGAAAATATTTGGTCTCAAGAGTCATGATTGGAGGCACGACAATAGAATGGTAATTGATTTTCACAAATTGAATAAAGCTACTAGAAAAGATCATACCCTCTACCTTTTATTGATCAAATGCTAGAAAGACTATCCAAACATACACATTTTTGCTTTCTAGATGGTTATTCTGGTTTCTCTCAAATACCCGTGTCAAAAGATGATCAAGAGAAAACCACTTTTACTTGCCATTTCGGTACCTTTTCTTATTGATGTATGCCTTTTGGTTTATGCAATGCACCTGCTACCTTTCAAAGATGTATGACTGCTATATTCTCTAATTTTTGTGAAAAGATTGTTGAGGTTTTCATGGATAATTTCTCTGTTTACGGAACTTCTTTTGATGATTGCTTAAGCAACCTTGATCGAGTTTTGCAGAGATGTGAAAAAACTAATCTTGTTTTGAATTGGGAGAAGTGCCACTTTATGGTTAATGAAGGTATTGTCTTGGGGCATAAAATTTCTGAAAGAGGTATTGAACTTGATAAAGCTAAAGTAGATGCTATTGAAAAGATGTCGTGTCCTAAAGATATCAAAGGTATAAGAAGTTTCCTTGGTCATGCTAGTTTCTATAGGAGATTTATTAAAGACTTTTCTAAAATTTCTAGGCCTCTCACTAATCTCTTACAAAAAGATGTTCCTTTTGTTTTTTATGATGATTGTGTAGAAGCATTTGAAATACTTAAGAAAGCCTTGATTTCTGCACCTACTGTTCAGCCACCTGATTGGAATTTACCCTTTGAAATTATGTGTGATGCTAGTGATTATGCTGTTGGTGCTGTTCTAGGGCAAAGAGTTGATAAGAAATTGAATGTTATTTGTTATGCTAGTAAAACTCTAGACAGTGCCCAGAGAAATTATGCTACTACAGAAAAAGAATTTTTAGCAGTTGTTTTTGCTTGTGATAAATTCAGATCTTATATTGTTGATTCCAAAGTAACTGTTCACACTGATCATGCTGCTATTAAATATCTTATGGAAAAGAAAGATGCTAAGCCTAGGCTTATTAGATGGGTTCTCTTGTTACAAGAATCTGTTTTGCATATTGTGGATAGAAAGGGAGTTGAGAACCCAGTTGCAGACAACTTGTCTAGGTTAGAAAATGTTCTTGATGACCCACTGCCCATTGATGATAGCTTTCCTGATGAAAAATTATCTGTCATAAGTGCTTCTCGTAATATTCCATGGTATGCTGATTATGCTAATTACATTGTTGCTAAATTTATACCAACTAGTTTCACATACCAGCAAAAGAAAAAAGTTTTTCTATGATTTAAGACATCACTTTTGGGATGACCCACACCTTTATAAAGAAGTAGTAGATGGTTTTATTAGACGTTGTCTAGCTGAGCATGAACAGGGGCAGATCCTACGCAAGTTCCACTCCGAGTCTTATGGAGAGCACCACGCTGGAGACAGAACTGCACATAAGGTATTGCAATCCGATTTTTATTGGCCTACTCTCTTCAAGGATGCTCGTAAGTTTGTCATGTCTTGTGATGAATGCCAAAGAATTGGTAATATTAGTAGACGTCTGGAGATGCCTATGAATTATTCACTTGTTATTGAACCATTTGATGTTTGGGGCTTTGATTTTATGGGACCTTTTCCTTCCTCTAATGGGTATACACATATTTTAGTTGCCGTGGATTACATTACTAAGTGGGTAGAAGCTATTCCAACTAGTAGTGCTGATCATAACACTTCTATTAAGATGCTTAAAGAAGTTATTTTTCTGAGGTTTGGAGTCCCTAGATATTTAATGACTGATGGTGGTTCACATTTTATACATGGTGCTTTCCGTAAAATGCTTGCTAAATATGATGTTAACCATATAATTGCATCTCCATATCATCATCATCTAGTGGTCAAGTAGAATTGAGCAATAGAGAGATTAAATTGATTTTGCAAAAGACTGTTAATAGATCTAGAAAGAATTGGTCTAAGAAACTTGATGATGCATTATGGGCATATAGAACTGCTTATAAGAATCCTATGGGTATGTCTCCGTATAAAATGGTTTAAGGAAAAGCATGTCACTTACCTCTCGAACTAGAACATAAGGCATAGTGGGCTATTAAAGAGCTCAATTATGATTTCAAACTTGCCGGTGAGAAGAGGTTATTTGACATTAGCTCGCTTGATGAATGGAAAACCCAAGCCTATGAGAATGCCAAGTTGTTTAAATAAAAGGTTAAAAGATGGCATGATAAAAGGATACAAAGGCGTGAGTTTAATGTAGGTGATCATGTTTTGCTATACAACTCTTGTTTAAGATTTTTTGCAGGAGAACTTCTCTCTAAATGGGAAGGTCCTTACATTATCGAGGAGGTCTATCATTCTAGTGCCATCAAAATCAACAATGCCGAAGTCACAAATCCGAAGGTGGTAAACGGTCAAAGAATTAAACATTATATCTCAGGTACTCCCATAAATGTTGAGACCAATATTATTAATACTGTAACACCAGAGGAGTACATAAGGGACACTTTCCAAAACGTTTTAGACTCCGAAGAGGAATCGGTATGTGGTACCGTAAGTAAAACAAACCCAAAACGTTTCCAATGATAATTTTTCTCTGTTTTGGAATATTTAAAAAATAGGAAAATTAAAAGTAGTCCAAAGAGCGCACGTGGCATCCACAAGGGTGGAGGGCACGCCCTACCCCCTGGGCACGCCCCCTACCTTGTGGCCACCTCGTGTGCCCTCCGGACTTTGTTTTTTTGCACGATACTTCTTATGGTTGGTAAAAATACATTATATAATCTCCCGAAGGTTTTGACCACCGTACCACAACAATATCCCCTGTATTCATTTTGAGCTATTTTCTATCAGAGTTTTCAAGGCCGGGCATCATGTTGTCGCCCTCCTCCAACAACACGGGCGATGATGCTTGGCTAATGAAGATAGAGATGAAGAGAGAAGAACTTGCGGAAATCGACGAGGGCGATAAGATCAAGAAGGCCGTGCAAGATCAAGCTCCGGCAGCAGAAGAAGAAGACATCCTTCAACCATACTACAATCGTCTTACCCCTACTCAAATTGAAGCTTTCAAGATCATTGAAATAGTTCATGTGCAAAATAAGTATCTCACTCGTGAAAAATTTCTGTTGCAAGAGCATATCACCGCACTCAAGGGCATTATTCGTAAATTGGAGCATCTCCCATGCTCGATGTGTGGCAGTACTTCATCGAAAACTCCTTCATCACCACCTCCGAAGAAAGAGACATAAATACATGGGTATGGACACTCCCCTTGGCAACTGCCAAGCTTGGGGGAGGTGCCCCGGTATCATATCACCATCACACCTTTATCTTTATCGTTTTTCTTAGTTCGATTCTTTTGGTTATATCTTGATCTAGTAGAATAAAGTTTTAGTATGAGCTAGCTTTGAGTTTTGTTTCGATCTCTATCTATGTAATCGAGTCCTTGAGTTATATATAATAAAGAGTAGTTTTGAGTTGAGGGCTTTGCTATTTTGCCATGATCTTGAGGGAATTAAATAAAATAAAGAAGAGAAAGAAATAAAAAATGATATATTGATCTTATGCAGAGTAATGACTTCACATATAAAGAGTATGATGAATAAAATGTGTTGAGAGTTGACAAACATAGTTTTGGTCATTGTTGCAATTAATAGGAAGTAATAAAGAAAGAGAGGCTTCACATATAAATATACTATCTTGGACATATTTTGTAACTGTGAGCACTCATTAAAATATGACATGCTAAAAAGTTGATGTTGGACAAGGAAGGCAACATAATGGGTTATATTTTCTTATATCTGAATAGAAGTTATATTGTCATGGATCATCCAACATGTTGAGATTGCCTTTCCCCCTCATGCTAGCCAAATTCTTTGCATCAAGTAGAGATACTACTTGTGCTTCCAAACATCCCTTGAACCAGTTTTGCCATGAGAGTCCACCATACCTACCTATGGATTGAGTAAGATCCTTCAAGTAAGTTGTCATCGGTGCAAGCAATAAAAATTGCTCTCTAAATATGTATGATCTATTAGTGTGAAGAAAATAAGCTTTATACGAACTTGTGATATGGAAGAAATAAAAGCGATGGACTGCATAACAAAGGTCTTTATCACAAGCGCCAATATAAAGTGACGTTCTTTTGCATTAAGATTTTTTGCATCCAACCATAAAAGCGCATGACAACCTCTGCTTCACTCTGTGAAGGGCCTATCTTTTACTTTTATCTTCTTCCCTTATACAAGAGTCATGGTGATAATCAACTTTCCTTTTTACACTTTTTCCTTTGGCAAGCACTCTGTGTTGGAGAGATCCATATATATATATATATATATATATATATATATCCACTCGGATGTAGGTTATCATAAAGTATTAAAGTATTATTGTTGACATTACCCTTGAGGTAAAAGGTTGGGAGGCGAAACTATTGGCCCCTAACTTTCTCTGTGTCCGATTGAAACTTTGAACCCAAAAGTATCGCACGAGTGTTAGCAACTGTGAAAGATTAAATGATAGTTGAGTATGTGGACTTGCTGAAAAGCTCTTATATTGACTCTTTCCGATGTTATGATAAATTGCAATTGCTTCAATGACTGAGATCATAGTTTGTTAGTTTTCAATGAAGTTTCTGATTCATACTATATCTTGTGAACGAATTGTTACTTTAGCATAAGAAACTATATGGCATTATATGTTGTTGTTCTAAAGATGATCATCATGCCCTCATGTCCGTATTTTATTTTATCGACACCTCTATCTCTAAACACGTGGACATATTTTTCGGTTTCGGCTTCCGCTTGAGGACAAGCGAGGTCTAAGCTTGGGGGAGGTTATATGTCCATTTTTCATCATGCTTTTATATTGATATTTGTTGCATTATGGGCTGTTATTACACATTATATCACAATACTTATGCATTTCCTCTCTTATTTTATAATGTTTACATGAAGAGGGAGAATGCCGGCAGCTGGAATTCTGGACTGCAAAAGGAGGAAATATTAGAGACCTATTCTGCACAACCCCAAAAGTCCTGAAACTTCGTGAAGAATATGTTTGGAATATATAAAAAATATTGGGCGAAGAAAGTACCAGAGGGGGGCCACCAGCCAGCCACAAGGGTGGAGGGCGCGCTCTACCCCCTGGGCGCGCCCCCCGTCCTTGTGGGCCCCTGGCAGGCTCCCGACGCCCATCTTCTGCTATATGGTGTGTATTGCCCTGGAAAAAAATAGAAAGGGCGCTTTCAGGACGAAGCGCCGCCGTCTCGAGGTGGAACATGGGAAGAACCAATCTAGGGCTTCAGTGGAGCTGTTCTGCCGGGGAAACATCCCTCCGGGAGGGGGAAATCGAAGCCATTGTCATTACCAACGATCCTCTCATCGAGAGGGGGTCAATCTCCATCAACATCTTCACCGGCACCATCTCCTCTCAAACCCTAGTTCATCTCTGGTATCCGATCTCTGTCTCAAAACCTCAGATTGGTACCTGTGGGTTGCTAGTAGTGTTGATTACTTCTTGTAGTTGATGCCAGTTTGTTTATCCGGTGGAAGATTATATTTTCAGATCCTTAATGATAATTAATACTCCTCTGATCTTGATCATGAATATGCTTTGTGAGTAGTTACGTTTGTTCATGAGGACATGGGAGAAGTCTTGTTATAAGTAATCATGTGAATTTGGTACTCGTTCGATATTTTGATGAGATGTATGTTGTCTTTCCTCTAGTGGTGATATGTGAAGGTCGACTACATGACACTTCACCATTATTTTGGCCTAGGGGAAGGCATTGGGAAGTAATAAGTAGATGATGGGTTGCTAGAGTGAAGGAAGCTTAAACCATAGTTTATACGTTGCTTCGAAAGGTGCTGATTTGGATCCATATGTTTTATGCTATGGTTAGGTTATTCTTAATTCTTATTTCGTAGTTGCGGATGCTTGTGAGAGGGGTTAATAATAAGTGGGAGGCTTGTCCAAGGAAGGTGAACACCCAAGCACTGGTCCACCCACATATCAAATTATCAAAGTAATGAACGCGAATCATATGAGCATGATGAAAACTAACTTGACAATAATTCCCATGTGTCCTCGGGAGCGCTTTGCTTTATATATGTCACGCCCAAGATGCGACCCTATCCTAAAGGAACACGAAGGTCCCACCAAGGACATCTTGAAGACGCTTTTGCAAGGTGGATATCATTACATCAACATTACATAATAGATGGGGATACATACAAGGCATACAAGTGCCGCAACAATACATCAATATACATGAGAACAACATCCGACAATGGATGAAACATAAACAGAAACTCAAACAATATCCACCCTGCTAGCCCAGGCTGCCGACCTAGAGCCTATCCCCTGAACGAAGAAGAAGCAGAAGAAGAACTCCGAAAACAAGTAAACATCGCTCTCGCGTCATGATCATCGCATAACCTGTGCCTGCAACTGTTGTTGTAGTAATCTGTGAGCCACGAGGACTCAGCAATCCCATTACCATGGGTATCAAGACTAGCAAAGCTTAATGGGTAAGGAAGGGGTAAAGTGGTGAGGTTGCAGCAGCGACTAAGCACAATATGGTGGCTAATTTACGAAACAAGAGCGAGAAGAGGAGCTAAGCAAACGGTCGCCAACTAGTAATGATCAAGAAGTGATCCCGAACTCCTACTTACGTCAAACATAACCCAAAAACCATGTTCTCCTCTCGAACAACACCAAAAAGAGACAATCACAGTTACGGCAGTTGGTGTAATTTAGAAGAGTTTACTTCAAGTTTACTACAATCGGATATTAACAAATTCCCATCTGCCACATAACCGCGGGCACGGCTTTCGAAAGTTCAAAACCCTACAGGGGTGTCTCAACTTAGCCCATGATAAGCTCTCACGATCAACGAAGGATATTCCTTCTCCCGGGAAGACCCGATCAGTCTCGGAATCCCGGTTACAAGACATTTCGACAATGGTAAAACAAGACCAGCAAGACCGCCCGATGTGCCGACAATCCCGATAGGAGCTACACATATCTCGTTCTCAGGGCAACACCGGATGAGACAGGCTACGAGTAAAACCAGACTTCGAGTTTCCCCAAGGTGGCCCCGCAGGCGGCTCGGTT
>NC_057811.1:248633841-248636399 GCF_018294505.1 Triticum aestivum | reverse complement strand
TGTAAAACCAAGGTTGGGCCTTGCTGGAGGAGTTTTATTCAAAGCGAACTGTCAAGGGGTTCCCATAACACCCAACCGCGTTAGGGACGCAAAATCCGGGAACATAATACCGATATGACGGAAACTAGGGCGGCAAGAGTGGAACAAAACACCAGGCATAAGGCCGAGTCTTCCACCTTTTACCAAATATATAGATGTATTAATAATATAAGAGATATTGTGATATCCCAACATAAACATAATCCAACATGGATCAATCTTCATCTTCACCTGCAACTAGCAACGCTATAAGAGGGGCTGAGCAAAGCGGTAACATAGCCAAACAACGGTTTGCTAGGAAGGGTGACAAGGTTAGAAGTTCATGGCAATTTGGGAGGCTTGATAAGCAAGTGGTAGGTAACGCGACATAGCGATAGAACGAAGCAACTAGCATAGCAATGATAGTAGTGAGATCCAGGGTAACGGTCATCTTGCCTGAAATCCCGCTAGGAAGAAGAACGAGTCCATGAAGAAGATGAAGCCACGAAGACGAACCAAGCGTAGTCGAACGAATCCTCACGATCGCAACGAAACAGGAACTATTGAGAAGAAGCACACAACATGGTAAACACACCACACATGAACAAGGCATGATGCTCAACCAAGTATGATGTATGACAAGGCTACATGAAGCTACTCATGGCAAGAGATGAGGCATACAAGAGCAACACATCAAAGCAACTTTAAATGAGGCTGGAAGCAACATATAACAATTCCGGTAAGTCCTCATATGCAAATTTCGAAATTGGTCCAGATCTGAATAAACCTTATGTTCAAGTTGTTAAACAGCAAGTTAGGATGCACCAAAATGATCTACACAAAATTCTAGTCAAGTTACATATAAAGTTCATTTAATTTGGAGCTACGGCCTAGAAGATATGAGCAAAACAAGTTAAACATGGCATTGATGCAAAATGCATTCAAACATCAAGCAAACACACTCAAAACATGGATGCAACAAGATAACATGAAACTACATGCAAAACTAAGCAAGTTTCATGTAGAGCACACTCAAAACGGAGCAACGGTTCAACACATACACATGAAACAAGTTTAAAGGACAAGCTGTCTAAAACAGCAACTAGACAACTTGCAAGTATCAAATCAACATGCTACAGCACCCCAACATGAAAACAAAAGGCATGGACGTGATTTACAGGTAAAGCATTATAAAAAATGAACACTGATCTATCTCCAGAAATCACAAGAACATGCTCAAAAGGACATGGCAAGATTGCAAATAATAACAGTTTCACAGACTTAGCAGAAATCACTGTGCATGGCAGAAATAACATCAGGTTGCAAAGTTTAGAGCTATAAAACAACATGTTATGGCAAGCTATCATGGCAAAAAAAGGCATGGCATGCTAACACTAAAGACAAAGAACAAAACTTCCTGACTGAACATATTCCAAAGATCAACAAAAAATATGGTAGGATCCATGCAAACATGGCAAATGATATGACAGATTCAGACTTGGTGAAAATAACAGCACATGGCAGGAACAACGATAAGTAGACATGTTGGTGAGCTTGTACAACTCACTACAGAGCATTACATGGCATGGTAAGGTATCCAAAAGTAAGAAGGCATTATTATGAAGCTAAGCATGGCAAGTACAAATCCATAGGACACATAAAACACTAGCAAAACACATGGCAAAACTGAACTTAATGTTAACAGGCTGACAACAACATTATTTAGTAAGTTTAAAGCATGAGAACCACAAGCTACAGCAGGCTAGAGAAGCAAAACAAGGCATGGATGGATAGAGCATCACATGTATAGAAAAATATCCTTAGTGAACATCTCCAGATTATGCATGGAACTCATGGTAGCAGGAAGCAAAGATAGCAACATGATATAACAGTTTCAGCATTGACAGAACATTAACAGCAAGTAGCCCACTTCACGAGCTTGATGCACTCATCACAAGGCACACAAAAATACATGGGTTGCACCACTGCAAAGATAGCATGAATATGCTCCTAAAATATGTAGACATCAAGCTCAAAGGATGCACACACAAAATGCAACAAAAATGACAAATCATCAAGTTATATCAAGTTTCAGCAGTTAACATCATATAGCACTCTTGCTATGATGATTTGGGCATCAAGATGAACTCAAACAAGCCTGTCACAATGGAACTAAGTGAAGAGCGTCTCATGGTGAACATTCTAACATATTATATGCATGAATCCGAGCTATATGCATGGAGTTATGATTGTGATGAACATGGCCTGAAAATAACAGAGAGCTCCGGGACTTGGTGGAATTTCACCTCCACGGAAGTCAACGCGGGACGGAGCGGTACAGGACGAGGCTGGGCGTTTGGATGAGATCCCGGTGGATCTCGTCCCGATCCACCGGATCCGGCCGGCAAACTCCAGCGAGGAGGGCGGCGCCGACGACGAGGCGCGGGGACGTCGGGGAAGAGCGGGGACGGCGCCGGAGCTGGGGGAGGAGGCTGGAGAAGGGGCGGGGGGAGGCCGGAGAAGGGGCGGGGGGAGGCCGG